>NC_042296.1:8588667-8613667 GCF_901000725.2 Takifugu rubripes | reverse complement strand
GATGATTTTAATTGTTTTAAACCTTCCAACAGGGGTCGCTGTTCCTCTGTACATGAAACAGGGGAACACGTCCAACAGCAAACCCTACAGGTGTGCATCCTCCACCCTGCCAGGTCCACTAACTGGAGAACGTTCTCCACCGTTCATTCAGTTCTTTATTTTCATACTTTTCTCCCACAACTGTTGAGTTTCAGTAGATTTGCTTCCAGCTCCATTTCCTCCCTGTCTTCAGGACGTTGCTCATATTTCCACATGTTGCTCCTCTTCCCTGCGTGTTGACATCGGTCAGCCTGAAGCTCCAGATTTTTTTTGTTGTTGTAAAAGTTATTCTTCATTCTTCTGACACCTGGAACACCTGCAGCAATCAGCTGGAGCTCAGCTCTTCCTGGCAGTCAGTTCCAGCGCTACTCCAGCTCAGTGTTTGTGCTATAAAACCATAAATGCTGATGTTATCAGGTGTGAGGAGCTGTTTTTTCTGCTGTGATGAGATGAAACATAGAAATGTGAGGTTATCACCAACTCCAGCTAATCAATAACTTCTCTGAGTCCAGAGGGCACCAGCACCACATACGCCTGAGCGGAGGAGCCGTCGCCGTAACCATGGGTTTGGGAAAGAAGTCACAGAACAAGAAGATAATTGTGAGTACAAACATCAGAAAGTCACATCATGATACGAGTCTGTGTTGTCCCTGATGGTGAGACCAGCCGTGGGACGTCCAGAGGAACTATGAATGATTGGTCCTGGCTGAGGTGGAGCATCAGTACAACGGTTCCACAGCTGGTTCATCTTCTGCTGAGACTCTGATGGGTTTGAACTATCGAGATCTTCCTTCATGTGTGGAAAAGAGTTGATTTTTAAAAAGACTCTCAGCTTCTACTGTAGTTACAGCTCCTTTAGAAAGCTGCAGTTTCACATAGACATCAGCACTTTTAACTGCTTCCACGTGTGCGTGTGTGTGTGTGTGTGTGCGTGTGTGTGTGTGTGCGTGTGTGTGTGGGGGGGGGTCTGTTACAGATAGGTGTGCTGGCAGTTGTGGTTGTGATCCTGGTCCTCGGTCTTGGACTCGGTCTCGGACTAAAGAAAGAAAATGGTGCTAAGTTGTGCACTCACACACACACACACACACACACACACACACACACACACACACACACACACACACACACGCGCGCGCGCGCGCACACACTCATAAAAAAAATTCTGTGAGGTTAATAAATGGGTTTAAAGACTGGTGGACAGGTGTTTTTCTTACAATAGGACACGCCCCCTGTTACCTGCTGGGAAAACCTCATATTTTCCTGATTCCTTCCTGATGCTGTAGCGCCGCACACGTCCTGCAGGAACCGTTGCTACGAAGCGTTCGACGACGAGACCCCCGGCTGTCGCTGTGACGAGAGCTGCAAGGCCACCAACAGCTGCTGCTACGACTTCTTTGACCTCTGCAAAGCAGCGAGTGAGCCGTTGAGATGTTTGATGTGTGCCTCAGCTCTTCTTCAACCACTGCTGAGTCGGCAGAGTTCATGCTAACGCCGCTGGCCTGATGTTTTACGATTGTTGCTTCAGGTGAGCTGTGGGAGTGCACGACGCTGCGGTGTGGAGAGAAGAGGCTGTCGGGGAGCCGGTGTCAGTGCTCTGACGACTGTCTGTCTGCGGGAGACTGCTGCACCAACTACAGACACGTCTGCCACGGGATCGCTCGACCGAGGAGGCTGAGGACCGCGGTCGTTAACAGGAAGTGATGACCCTCAATGATTCACATTCTTCCTGTTGCTGTAGGTGAGCCGTCGTGGGTGGAGGACCAGTGTGACAACCTGTCAGCGCCCGTGTGTCCAGCAGGGTACCGTCTGAATGACAGCGGCGTGTTCCACCTGAGTCGAGTCATTTTTCACAGCTGTTCTCTGATCTGGTTTGTCCGACAGCGTCACACGCCAGCCGCTGCTCCTGGTGTCGCTGGACGGGCTGCGACCAGAGTACCTGCAGTCGTGGCACACGCTCCTGCCGGTTCTGGACAAGCTGAGTGAGTCACGACCTGAGAACGCCTTTATTCCGACTGTGTCTTTCTGTGTTTTTTTGATGACGAGCCTCCACTGAGTTCCTTCTGACCTGCTTTTGCTCTCCGTCACAGGGAAATGTGGAACATCGGCCCCGTTCATGCAGGCAGCGTTTCCCAGCAAGACTTTTCCCAACCACTACACCATCGTTACGGTAATGACACGCAGGCGACGGGGGGGGTCCTCACACAGGTTCTCACTCCCGTTGTTGTCTTCTCAGGGTCTTTACCCAGAATCCAACGGTTTAATCGACAACGTCATGTATGACCCGGTGTTTGATGCCACCTTCACCCTGTCCAGCGAGGAGAAGAGCAACCCGGCCTGGTACCTGGGCCAACCCGTGAGTGATCAGCTGCTGTCAGACTGGTGCAGACGCTGTGGAGCTCCGGTCATTAACGGGCCGGCATGTCCTCGCAGATCTGGCACACAGCCACGTACCAGGGCCTGAAATCAGGAACCTTCTTCTGGCCCGGATCAGACGTCAAAATCAACGGAAGCTTTCCGGACATCCACCGTCAGTACGACGGGTGAGAGCTGGTGTTTGTGCTGCTGTGCGTCATGGGAACAAGCGCCGTACAGGGTGCTGTGGGTCACCTGATTCTTCACCTGCCGAGCTCCCAGTAATGCCAGTAAGACCAGCCCAGTTATGCAGAAGCCTGGTTGTGGGGCTACTGGGAAAGGTCTGTGGGTTTCATCAGCAACGATGAGATGAAAGTTTATCTTCAGGAAACTTTGATACTTTGATTCTGGCCTGTGATAAAGGTGTGATAAGTGGGCCTGATGACTTTATCAGAGAGATTAACGCAGAAATAACAGGAGCTGCGCTGTAAAAGCCTCCCCTGATGAGTCTAATTACTCTTGAACTTTAGAAGCTCAGCTCATAAATCCATCTACGTCTTCATGTTGATGCTCCGCTGATCCTCGTCCTGGAGCTTCAACATCAGAGCCTCTGCCGTTTTTGACAGGAGGATTTCCAGCATTTCTCCTGTTGCTGCCTGAAAGTTTCCCCCCTAAATCCTAAATTCTTTCGTGTTTCAGTAAAGTTCCATTTGAAGAGCGAGTCTTCACTGTGCTGCAGTGGCTCCAGCTGCCTGAGGACCAAAGGTCTGTCCACCATCAGCTGCTCTGTGCTTTTGTTTGGTGTCATCTCAGACTCTGTCTCCATCCAGACCAGACTTCTTCACCCTGTATCTGGAGGAACCTGACAAATCCGGCCACAAATACGGCCCTGTGAGCGGGGGGGTGAGTCTGAACGCAGATAAGAGCCATGAAATGAAGCACCCAGAGAAAATCTGACTCAGACTGGTGCACGTATGGGATTCCGGAGCTTGATCCTCCTTCAGACCGGTTTATTGGATATTAAAGATTTGTGCAGGTGGTTCCTGTCCCTGATTTAGACCCCTCCATCAGTTAAAGTTCCTCTTTAGTATGCTAAGGGTGGCTGATAGTCCATCATTAGCATATTTAAGAGAATTAATGGACATTAAAGACGTCCTAAATAGCTCTCAAGCTCAGAACCACCAGCACCACCTCCACAGTGGTCCTGTCACCAGTGCTGCTCCTCCATTGTATCAGGAGTCCACCACCAGGAGCATTACTAATGTTGTTTCCCACAGAAAAGCTCTCTTTGATTTTGGTGCTGATTTGTGGGATCCATCTGTGAGGAGTTCTGGATGTTTTTGTGTCCTGCAGCTGATTCTGGCCATCCAGAACATTGACCGGATCATGGGTCAGCTGATGAACGGCCTGAAGCAGATTGGCCTCCACCGTTGTCTTAACATCATCGTCCTGGCAGATCACGGTAACGTCACGTTCCCTAATCAACACCCAGTTGACCTTTGAACCCGTGAGAAGATGACTCATCACGCTAACTGCTAACTGCTGCTAACAGCTGATTGTGTTTCAGGTATGGAGGAGATGAGCTGCAGCAGGAAGGAGACGCTGCAGGAGCTGGTGGGCAACGTTAGCAAGTACTGGGTGACCGAGGGGCCGTTTGGACGCATCAGGCCCAGAGATAAAGACACAACGTGTGAGTAAAGAGCAGAGCAGGCCAGAGCGTCCGCCAAGCCTGAAACACATCGACCCAAAATCCAGAGAATGGTTGCTCACCTGTGGGTGCAGAAGGTCATGTTGAGGAACGTGTTCCGCCATTGAGGAAAGGTGGTGCTTTCAACACGTTCTGCTTTCTTCCTTTGACAGGGGACCCAGCTGGACTCGTGGCTAACATGACGGTCAGTATTTCAGCCTCTCCAAACAAGGACCACCTCAGTGTGGAACTGTCCTCAACGTCATCCACCCTTCCACCATCAAACATGTCCCCCTGTTTACAGTGTAAGAAACCGGATCAAAAGATCAAACCCTACCTGAAGGCCAACCTTCCCAAACGTCTCCACTTTGCCAACAGCCGCCGCATTGAGGACGTCAGTGTTCTGGTGGAGGTGAAATGGCTCTTTGAGAGGTATCGACATGAGCGAGAGCACGTGCACTCGCTCCTCAGGAGGACCTTGATCTTCCAAAGCAGCCTGTCAGTGCGAAGCTGCTGCCAGACCTGTCTGATGTTTGTGTCTGCAGGTATCGGGGATCTCTGACCTTCTGCTCTGGGGGAAACCACGGCTATGACAATGATGCTGAGAGCATGCACGTGAGCGTCCACGTGGCTGCAGGTGTGTTGTCTGTCGGTGCTGCAGCTGTTAAACTGTCCTCTGCTCTCCTTTCAGGCCATGTTCCTCAGTTATGGACCCACATTTGTCTCCAAGACCGTGGTAGAACCCTTTTCCAACATTGAGCTGTACAACCTGATGTGTGGTGAGTGAGTGTGTGTGTGTGTGTGTGTGTGTGTGTGTGCATGTTCTTATCCTGGCAGAACCTCTGAGGGTGTTCTTCCTGCAGATGTGCTCCAGATTTCTCCTGCTGACAACAACGGGACTCATGGCAGCATGAACCACCTGCTGAAGCAGCCATACTTCACGCCCACCTTCCCTGCAGAACTGAGTCGGCCGGATCAGTGCCAGCTGACCAGCTTGGACCCTGAGGACAGTCTGGGATGCTCCTGTTCAGTGGGTTCTGCTCAACATTCAAGTTTCTTATGTTTGAATTCACTGATTGACTGACCGAGATGTAACTCCAGACATCTGCTGAGTCCTGACTGGTTTATCTGGGGTGAAGGGGACGCACGGGCTGGTTCCCCATGAGTTCCTCAGCTGTATTAGACTTGATTAGTTTTATCGACTTTGGAATCACATCATTTCTCAGCTAAAGCTGTGCCACTGACTCCCTTCCTGTTCTCCTTCTCTTCAGAGTGGAAACACCTCCAACAGTCGTCTGAATCTGACCACAGAAGAAGGTTGGGTGAAGCAGCAGTTTCTTCCTCGTGTTGTTTCTTTCTTTAATGAAAGATTCTTTCCTGATGCTTCCAGCGTTGGCTGCTGAGAACCTTCACATGCCATTCGGGCGTCCTCGGATGCTTCAGCCCGATCAGAGTTACTGCATCCTCCGTCACCAAGGTTTCGTCAGTGCCTACAGCCGGACCGCGCTGATGCCTCTGTGGAGCTCCTTCACTCTCCATAAACCGGTGAGTGTCACCATGACGACTCCACAAGCTTCACGGAGCTGTGGTGACCCCTCAGCAGCTGTGGGCCAGCTTTGTTTCTTCTTGGTTTGTGAGTGAGATAAGTCGTTTGTCTGAGTCCTGTAGGGAAACATGGACCCACTGCCTTCAGAGGTACCAGACTGTCTGAGGCCTGATGTCAGAGTACCCTCATCCCAGAGTCCCAGATGTGACCAGTACAACGCTGCAGGAAATGTGACACACGGCTTCTTATACCCACCCAGTAGGCATCACTCACAGAACCACGGTGAAAGGATTTAGAGGACGGTTTATGTCTCAGATCATCGATGTGGATGCTGTTCCTCAGGTGTAGGCTCAAAGGCCAGAGCCACAACACCTCCAGGAGCACACGTCACACGCGTGTCCAGCATCATCATTAAAGAGTCGACCACACAGCTGGCGTGTGTGTTCAGGTGTTTGGTGGCGATGGGAGTTACGTGTGTGTTTCCTGTATGTTTTAGATCTGAACGTAACGGCAGAACAGCAGTACGACGCCCTGCTCATGAGCAACGTGGTGCCCATGTACCCCGAGTTTAAGAGTGAGTCCGGATTCTAGGTGAATTGAGCCAGCAGGGGGCGCTGTCTTTGTCACCCACCCTGTCCTGTCTGTTGCAGGAATCTGGGCCTACTTTCACAACACCTTGTTGAAGAAATATGCCTTTATTTACGATGGAATTAATGTGGTGGTGGGACCAGTGTTTGACTACAACTACGACGGCCGGCACGACGCTGCAGAGCAGATCCAGCAGTGAGTTTCAACCATCCGAACCTCTTCTGTGGTTTCAGTTCCAGAGTCTTCTCTGTCCACTTAGGGCCACCATCTGACCCTGGCTCGACCCAACCCTGACCCGTCCTGAACCCCCCCACCCCCTGACCACTCCCATTTCACCATGGGAACTGATGGGATCAATTTTTATAGAGTGTACATGTTGATTCTTAGGCCCGGTGTCCTCCCTGTGCAGGTCCGTGTCAGGCACCAACATCTCCATACCCACTCATTACTTTGTGCTGGTGACCAGCTGCAAGGACTCAGCGCTGTCCGTGGATGGTTGCCATGGCGAACTGCAGACTGTGTCTTTCCTTCTGCCTCACCGACCAGACAACTCAGAGAGCTGCAAGGTAAAGACTCCAACCACACCTGCAATTACAGAAAAGACAACCCCCTTAATGTCTGTCATCTTTGACTATCCATGGTAACTGTCACCATGGTAACTCTAAGTTACCCCCCGTCTGAAAAGATGAAAGAGCGCGCACACACGGTCATGACCTGTCTTCCTGCCGGCCGGCCAATTTATTGTACCTTTCTGTCGTCAGGGTACAGAAACGGAATCTAACTGGGTGGAAGAGCTCATGTGGTTCCACCAATCACGTGTGAGGGATGTGGAGTGGGTGGCGGGCTTGGATTTCTACCAGGGCAGCAGTCGACCAATCGCAGAGCTGCTGCGGGTGAAGACCCGCCCCACAGCAGCCATCCGCAGGAAACCATGACAGTACAAAGATTGTAACAGCGTAGAGAGCTGAGCATCAACACAGACGTTTTATTTATTTGAGACGCGTCTGTGTCAGCTCTCGCTCTCTGGGCCTCCCGGCCCTGCCCCCCTGCTGCACCTGTAAATTAGTGTAGAGGGGCGGCGTGGTCATCACACAGGTAACCTTGTTTTCCACATGTGATAAGCTGGAAGGCAGTTGAGGTTTTAGTATTTGCTGTTTGTGGATAAAATATGAATCAAACTATATAAAAAATACCTGCTAACCAGAAATTTTAACCTGTAAAGATGTTTTATGATATTCTAAACACCAGCTGAAATATAAGTCATTTAAAATGATTTTTTGAAAACGTTTTAAACACGCTGCTAAGATAAAAATGCTGAATCATCTGAAAAAACTGATCTCATCGATTAAGCTGCTCGCGGGTTTGGCCATTGTTGTTTATTGTACCCCTATAAACCTGTAATAAATCAAACTAGTGGTTATGGGGGAGGAACCTACAGACAGACACGCCCACTGTGACCCAGATGCCACGCCCACCATCGTGATTGGTCGAACTCACCTTTCTACCTCACAGATGAACCTCATGAATTAAACTGAAACTCTCTGAAGTCATTAAGCTTGGAAATTGTATGTTTTGAACCGAACGTCTTCATCTGGGCCGGGTTGTTGTGTTGTTGTCCCACTTCCTGTAGATCAAAGCAGATAAAACAGGGCTTTAGAGTCACTGGGATTCCCGTGAGAAACAGCGCCACCTGCTGTTACTCAGGTTGTATCCAGACATCTGGGCCTCAACACAAATCAGCACCAAGGTCGTGGAAGAGGTCATGTGAGCATTTCCCCGTTTCCCAGGCTCATTTTTATACTTTATAGGTGCAATTTGATATTTACTTCTCATCAGTGATGAGAAAAAGGTTTGTTCTGCTTCATCAAATAAACACCTTTGATGTCTTTCATTCGTAAACATCCAACATCCATCCATCCCATTGATCTTTATGATGTCACACTTTTATTTGTTTTATTCATATTTATACTGTTTCAATGTTTGGTGTTGTGGCTCCGCAAATGTACAAAGATAAAACCCTTTCACGAAGATAAATGTAACCACATAAATGTATGATCATCCTGGTTTCTAGGTGTGTATCAGAGGACAGGTTGATTATTGGAAAATTATTTAATCATTAAAGGTTTGTTCCTCGACCTAGTGTTTAGATTTAAAACCAAATGGTCACAATATTTCATTTTTGCCTGTAATTTATTTCTGGATGGCTTTCTAATTGTTTATTTTCTTGATTTAATTTTTTTTTTGTCCTGATCAATAACAAAAAATAAAATTAAAATACTGTGTTTCAAATGTCTCTCTTTCTCTCAGTGATTCGGGGACATAATCTGTGTTTTACAGCTATTTCAGGTGTGAAACATCCAGGTGATTTTTCTTTTAAAACCAGTTTTTCAACGTAATCAAGGAGCAGTTCCCTAAAACGGCCACTAGGTGTCGCAGTTCTTTCCGCTTCTGCTTCTTGAGGAGCCAAAACAAACTTTTCTGAAGCGTGCGTGCGTGCGCGCGCGTGTGGGTCAGACAGGTACCGTCGCGTTAACAGGAGAAAACTCCACCTTCCAGCGGTCCTTCCGCCGCTTTTGTCCCGTGTTGTGGCCGTCTCTCCTGCCCTCTCCTCCGGACCGCAGCTCGGTGTTTACGTCGGCAGAAATGGACCAGAACTCCGAACTGTTCGGTAAAACAACATGTTTATACAACGCTCACTTGACTGTATCTCCGTTTCATCTCCGTTAGTTGTCTTAAATCTGACATTTATCCCTAAACTGTCCTGAAATCCTCGGGTTGAAACGGAAAACGTGGAATTACGGAGGTAAAGAGTGAAAGAATCCGCTTCAAGCTCGTGTTGAGCCCAAGAAGTGAAACATTCCCACCCGGGAGGGATAAGAACCGCTTCCTGCTGGTTTCTGGGGGGCAACCTTCTAGAGTGTGTTTTATGTCCCTTTTTTATTAATTTCTGACACGTTTCCCGCTGATTCTGTGTCAATGGTCGCTGATGGTGACGCGTAGTTTCGCCCGACTGGACTTTCCAGGAGTTCCACCCCAGTGTTGGGGGCGAAGCCGTGGGTTTGGGTGTGTGAGGGGACTTTCTGCCCCTGCGGGTTACCTGAGAGCCGCTCACTTCCTGGTGGGGGGGCGGGGGAGGGGTCAAGGGGGGCGTGGCCTCCGCGCCCGTCACAGCAGCTGGAAACCTGCAAGATTCTGGCACATCATCAGTCATGTTCATGTTTTAGGACCCAAAACGTTTTGCAGGGTCACAAATGTCCTGGCGGGCACATAAAGTCCCTTTTATTGAGTATATGTATAAAAATCTGATATTTGTGAGGCGGCTGCCTGGTGATGGACCAGAGCCAGTAGGCAGGGGCTCGGACCACTCTGGTTTAGCATCTGTTAGCATCAGGCATGAATTGAGCTCTGTGTTTCCAGCTGTTCCTTTTAATCAGATGTGTTGACACACACACACACACACACACACACACACACACACACACACACACACACACACTCATGTGTTTTCATCCTGTTTCTCTTCTAACTCACAAAACCCAAACTTTTTCCAACCTTCTACTGCTGCTGCTAACATACGCAACAAGATCTTGTTCACATCATCACAGTCATTGATTAAATTAGTAGCTGATTAGAAACGCCTGCTGGCTCAGTTTTAATGTATTTGATCAGTTCTTTATTAAAATCTCGAGCCATCCTGTTTTTCTTATCCTGCTGAGCACTGCGGCGTCCTCACGGCGAGGGGCGTGGCCTCTCTCAGTCTCCTCCCCTCCCCTGATGGAGGGTCCCTCACAGACATGTTAGCTGTTGTGTAGATTGTGTGACGTCTCCATCTTGTGACATTGTTCCTCCTGTCTGCTGTAGAGAGCGTCCGGGAGACGGTGGGTCGGACGGTCAAACTGACCCTGAGGCGCAAAGTCCAGCTGGAGGTCAAAGGTGACAAGGTGGAGAGCCGAGTGCTGGTACGTCACACGTGTGTGTTTTCAGCTGATGGAGGAAGTTACTGAAGATGATGAGTGATGAAGCTGAGGCAGAGGATGGAGTGATGGTGGGGAGAACCACCAGACCGGACCAGACCGTGAACCCGGTTTGGTCTGACCTGGTCATGGTGCAGCATCACGGAGGCATCTGGGCTGTTGCCCCTGGCGACGTGCGACTGTAGTGGTTGTGAGAGTTGATGTGGATGCAGAAACAATCAGATCTTCTCCTGTAAACGCTCACTAAACACAATTCAGCATTTTTGTGCGTGTGTGTGTGTGTGTGTGTGTGTGTGTGTGTGTGTGTGTGTTTTGCTCTCCAGCACAACAGTGGTGAAATTGAAATGTCCGTCAAGCTTCTTCAACATTTGTTTCTCCCATGAATGATTGTTATTGGGAGCAAGTGATCAAATTCATAGTTGACATTGATTTCAGGAGGCCGGATCCCTCTGGGATTGCTGAGCCAGCACACTCCTGTCGGGACATGATTCAACACACGTACACACACGCACAAGCACGCGCATGTTTGCTTGTGTGCTACATTCCAACACACCACAAACCCACCTTGAGTCATGAAGTAACGTGTTCAGGGATCTGCTGTTCCTCTGGTGGATCCCTCGGTGGATCTGACTGGAGTGGCATCATGAGTGTGATGTTATTGAACCAATCAGAGTGGTTGTTTATAAGTGTGTGTGTGTGTGTGTGTGTGTGTGTGTGTGTGTGTGTGTGTGTGTGTGTGTGTGTGTGTGTCCTCAGGCTTTGGCGTCTCATCGAGCGTACCTGTTGACAGCACGGCTCCCCTCAAAGGTGGGTACCCGGGATCCAGGTGTTTGGGCACTTGTGACCCAGGTGTTTGGGTACCTGTGACGCAGGTGTTCGGGTACCTGTGATCCAGGTGTTTGGGTACCTGTGATCCAGGTGTTTGGGTACCTGTGACGCAGGTGTTTGAAGCTCTAACCTTCACCTTCTGTCCGTTTCCTCTCCTCCTCCTCCAGATGTTTTTTCTTGTTGTGTCACATTTTAAATCCAAATGTTTCAGCTGCGTTTTCCGATGGATCCAGTTTATGGTCCAAACATTCATTTGTAGATCTAAAACAAATTTGGACACTTTGTTGACCAATTAGCGGTGTGTAGCTCCGCCCAGTCCTACCTGGCAGGTACAGGAATGCCCCCAGAGCCTGAGCCAGGCTTCTCTGTAGCGCCACCCTTGTGGTTTAGTGGTGTCATGGTTTTGTTGATCTGACCTGATTTTCAGTCTGAGCCCAGACGTGAACATGTCCCGACATCTGATCCTGTTGCCCAGAATGCTGCTGTGAGAACAGCCTCGGGAAAGGAAAACAGAGGAAGAGAAGGCGGACCTGCAGGCAGCAGGAAGGAAGCCTCGTTTCAACGGGAGCCAAGTCCCGGTCTTTGCTGAAGCTCTTCCCTGTCCCACGTTAGTCCAGCTTCTCTGGGATCCACCAGACATTCACGAGTCTGTGGAAACATCCGTCATCCTGCAGGGAATGAATACATGACTGAGAGTGAGAACGTTATTAAACCCAGCAACATCTGGCCAGGGAACACTGACGGGAACACCGACGGGAACACTGACGGGAACACCGACGGGAACACTGACGGGAACACCGACGGGAACACCGACGGGAACACTGACGGGAACAGCCCATGTTCCCGTCAGTGTTCAGCTCCAACAACAAACGTCTGTTTATAAGAGAGAAAAAAATTACATAAATCTGAGCCAGCTGACCCTTGACCTTTGCTTTTATTGTCTGTGTGTGTGTGTGTGTGTGTGTGTGTGTGTGTGTGTGTGTGTTTAAAAAAAACACAAAACAGGAATTAACATCTGGTCGGTTAAGGAGGAGGGCTCTCTCCTCTCTCTCTCCCCACCTGTCTTTCTCTCCCCACCTGTCTCTCTCTCTCATCTCTTCCCTCCCTCCCCCTCTCCCTGTCTATCTCTCTCTCTCTCCCTTCTCTCCCCCCTCTCTCTCCCCTCTTCCCCCATCTCTGTGATGTTAGCATGTAGCTAGCCTAGCTACATACCAGAAACAGCTCTGGTGTGTTGCTTCATCCGCCAGTTTGTTTGTAAACATGATGAAATCCAAGATTAGGTTTCCTAATCTCTAACCCTGTTTTATTACAGCTTGAACATTCCTTCAGTTACCTGGATATCCAGGGGATCAGCAGCAACAAGCCCACTCAGGTGTGTGCAGACCAGATGTGGAGCAGCTCGTCCTGCAGCTCATTAATGATTCAGCGCTCTGTGTCGCCCCCTGCAGTTGGTGCTGCAGTATGACCGCGGCCTGTGGAACCTCCACCTGGGCTCCACCGAGGAGGTGGATGAGGTGATCGCTCACATCGGCAGCTGTCTCCGGAGGATCTCCCCCCAAGGATCACCTGTGTAGGTGCCAGTAGGGGGGCGGAGTCACTGAGTACCTCAGGTTCTCCGAGACACAGGCCCGGAACGCTGGCGCCTATGTGGAATCTCTTCATTCTGTTTCTCTCTGACGCAGGAAGCTGATGAAGAAGTTGAGTTTGAAGCCTCCAGACAGGACGGCGGCCCTGCAGGCTCTCTGGGAGGAGCAGGGCCCGGCTGATCTGGGACCGTGCGGTGGGTCACAGTGGAAACGGTTCTGGAGTGTGTCTTCAGGTTCTGACAGTGGTGCTGTCTCGTTGCAGGAGGCTTCTCTCATCAGTACCGGGTGTGTGTGTGATTTCCTGGGTATTCCATACAGAGAGGAGGTCCAGTGGGTCAGTACCTTTCAGCACTTCAGTTTAGCCTGGATGTGATGACGAGGGACATCTGATTACTGCCCTCTGATTGGTCAACTGTTTCAGGCCTGTTCTGTAGCATCCAGCATTGGCATTAGCTACATTAGCACTGGTTTGGTCAGGTTAGGCCTGTTCTGTAGCATCCAGCATTAGCATTAGCTACATTAGCACTGGTTTGGTCAGGTTAGGCCTGTTTGTAGCTAGCATTAGCTACATTAGCACTGGTTTGGTCAGGTTAGGCCTGTTCTGTAGCATCCGGCATTAGCATTAGCTACATTAGCACTGGTTTGGTCAGGTTAGGCCTGTTCTGTATGTGTCTGTTGCATGTGGAGCTTTTTACCTGTCTCGCTGTCTCACCTGTGGCAGGACGTTGACACCATCTACCTGACCCAGGACACCAGAGATCTCAACCTGCAGGACTTCATTCACCTGGAGAACAGGTGGTGCGAGTGTGAAGAACAGGAGCTCTGACTTCCCTGCCGTTAACTCTTCTTCTGCTGTTTTTCTAGGGACCTGGTGGCCATCACCACAGTTCTGGAGTACAACCAGTGGTTCACTAAGGTCTCCAGCAAGGACTACAAACTGGTAAAATCAATAAAGCTTCAATTACAAAACAATACATCAATGGAGACGTACAACCTCCACTATGGTCCAGATGTTCTCCAGCATCACCATCTCTCTTCTTCTCCTCAAGCAGTAGTTTTTGTTGTGGACAGATGAACCACAAATTCCTGTTGTTTATTCAGATCCAGATTTGCTCTCTGACAGTCTGACTGAGATGAAAGTGTTTTAGTCCACAGACGTGTGTGAGCAGATCCTCCGGGTCGTGGCTCGCTCCAGTCGGCTGGAAGAACTGGTGCTGGAGAACGCTGGACTGAAAAGGTCTAAAACTCTCCTCATCATCATTATCTTCCTCTCTGGACGAGGCTGCAGGATTGATTCTGTTTGTGTCATCAACTCACTCTCGTGGTTGTTTCACCTGCAGTGATTTTGCTCAGAAACTGGCCGTTGCTCTGTCACACAACCCTGCCTCCATGTTGCACACACTCAATCTGAGCAACAACTCCCTGGAGGACAGAGGTACACAAACACACACACACACACTCAATCTGAGCAACAACTCCCTGGAGGACAGAGGGACACACACACAAACACACACACACACACTCAATCTGAGCAACAACTCCCTGGAGGACAGAGGGACACACACACAAACACACACACACACACTCAATCTGAGCAACAACTCCCTGGAGGACAGAGGTATACACACACACACACACTCAGTCTGAGCAACAACTCCCTGGAGGACAGAGGTACACACACACACACACACACACACTCAATCTGAGCAACAACTCCCTGGAGGACAGAGGTATACACACACACACACACTCAGTCTGAGCAACAACTGCCTGGAGGACAGAGGTACACACACACGCACTCTCAATCTGAGCAACAACTCCCTGGAGGACAGAGGTACACACACACACACTCTCAATCTGAGCAACCACTCCCTGGAGGACAGAGGTACACACACGTGCGCACACACACACACACACACACACACACACACTCAATCTGAGCAACAACTCCCTGGAGGACAGTGGCACACACACGCGCACACACACACACGCACACACAAACATACACACTCTCATTCTGAGCAACAGGTCTCTAGAGGACAGTGACACACACACGCACACACAAACATACACACTCTCAATCTGAGCAACAGCTCCCTGGAGGACAGAGGTACACACACACAAAGGTCAATGCTTCACTGATGTGATGTCACTTCCTGCAGGTCTTTCGGCTCTGAGCACCCAGCTGTCCAAACTTCCCATGGGTCTGAAGCTCCTGAACCTGTCCAGAACATCCACATCCCCTAAAGGTGGACTCACAGAAGGACTGGAACACTTCCTGTTGTGTGAGTTCTTCTCTTCAGGTGGATTTTCTCCATCTTTCAGGTGTAAACAGTCTCTGTCAGGCGCTCTGCTCGAACCCAGCTGTGGCCACCACGCTCAAACATCTGGACTTGTCAGGAAACTCCCTGAGAGGAGACGACCTGCCGGTGGGACGCTCGCCCGTATTCAGACCTTCATTGATCCAGCAGGACGAAGACGCTGAGTGTGATTTTGTCTTTTCCCAGAGCCTCCAGAGTTTCCTGAGTCACTCCAACTGTCTGGAGAGTCTGGACCTGTCCAACAGCGACTGCTGTCTGGAGCAGGTACACACACCTGACGCTCACCTGAGGGACCACCACGTTTGTAAACGTTGTTTATTTAATCGTGTGTGAAAACCTCATTGTTCACGTTTCTTCTGTGGTGTTTTATTTTCAGGCATGTTCCTCCTTACTAAGAGGATCTTTGAAACATCTTCGTGTCCTCAACATGTCAAAAACCGTCTTCTCTCACAGGTCTCTCACCTGTCTGTAAACGCACACACTGTCCCAACACAAACCAGGTCAAAACACAGGTTTTCCCATCTGTACAGGAAGTGTAAAGAGATCCCGTCGTCCTTTAAACAGTTCTTCAGCAGTGCCCTCGCTCTGACCACAGTCAGCCTGTCAGGAACCAGACTGTCCCTGGAGGCTCTGAAGTAAGGACACACCTGAGACACACACACCTGAGAGACACACATTAGCATTAGCTTACTTCACCAAGCATCTCCAGATCCTCTTCGTTGACACCAGCTTTGATGTTGACGCCTTCTGAAGAGTGGATCAAAGGGGATCCTGGAAGGAGTTTAAAAGTAGTTTAAAAGGAGTTTAAATGGCGTTTAAATGGCGTTTAAATGGCGTTTAAATGGTGTTTAAATGGCCGACCGTTGCGTCAGTTCCCTGAAGTTGCTGTTGTTGCTGCAGAGCTTTGCTG
The DNA here is from genome assembly GCF_901000725.2 of Takifugu rubripes. Classification (NCBI taxonomy): domain Eukaryota; kingdom Metazoa; phylum Chordata; class Actinopteri; order Tetraodontiformes; family Tetraodontidae; genus Takifugu; species Takifugu rubripes. Next base: position 8,597,836 of record NC_042296.1, on the reverse strand, counting down.
TTGGGACTCGGCTGTAACCCAAACCTGAGTGATGTTTCTCTGGATCTGAGCTGCTGTGAGGTAAAGCCCGTTTAACGGACGTGAGCAGGCAGGAAGCTCCAGAAACATGGAAGCAGGTTTGCGGCGTTCATTCATGTTGCTTCTGTTCTCAGCTGCGTTCCGGAGGATCCCAGATTCTGGAAGGTTGCATTGCAGAGATTCCCAACATCACCTGCTTGGACATTTCAGACAATGGTGAGAGCTTTGATGTCTGGGCTGTGCTGCTGTGTGATGGTTGATGATGGTTTTGTGGCGCAGGTCTGGACATGGATCTGACCACCCTGCTGGTCTGGCTGGCCAAGAACCGTTCCATCAAACACCTTTCACTGGGCAAAAACTTCAACAACATCAAGTCTAAGTGGGTGATGACTCAGCACTTTTGGACTTCTGGGTTTTACTTGTTCTGCCTTCCTCCTCAGTAGACTCTCCCCCCTCAGTCTGACCAGCCCCCTTAACTGGTTCCAGATCATCCTGGTCCCCCAGATCCTCCTCTCTGTTCCCCCAGATCTTCCTCTCTGTTCCCCCAGATCTTCCTCTCTGTTCCCCCAGATCCTCCTCTCTGTTCCCCCAAATCCTCCACTCTGTTCCCCCAGATCCTCCTCTCTGTTCCCCCAGATCCTCCTCTCTGTTCCCCCAGATCTTCCTCTCTGTTCCCCCAAATCCTCCACTCTGTTCCCCCAGATCCTCCACTCTGTTCCCCCAGATCCTCCTCTCTGTTCTCCCAGATCCTCCTCTCTGTTCCCCCAGATCTTCCTCTCTGTTCCCCCAGTTCCTCCTCTCTGTTCCCCCAGATCCTCCACTCTGTTCCCCCAGATCCTCCTCTCTGTTCCCCCAGATCTTCCTCTCTGTTCCCCCAGATCCTCCTCTCTGTTCCCTTCGATCCTCTTCTCTGTTCCCCCAGATCCTCCTCTCTGTTCCCCCAGATCCTCCTCTCTGTTCCCCCAGATCTTCCTCTCTGTTCCCCTAGAGTCACGAACGGTGTTTTATTTTAAATGTATTATTAGGATTATTATCATTGTTGTTTTGTCTTCAAGGAATGTGGCTCAGGTTCTGGGCAGTCTGGTCCACATGATCCAGGAGGAGGACTCGGTGAGTCCGAGTGCAGAACTCAACAGAAGTGTCCTCATGTCCAGTTGGAGGAACTGTTGCTTTAACCTGCCTGTGGATCCTCTCTGCAGCCGCTGAGCTCACTGTCGTTGGCTGATTCCAAACTGAAGGGCGACCTCTCCATCCTGCTCAACGCCCTGGGCAGCAACACGTCTCTGACCAAGCTGGACATCAGTGGGAACGCCATGGGGGACATGGGAGCCAAGATGCTGGCCAAAGCCCTGCAGATCAACACCAAACTGAGGTCAGACCCTGGTCAGCCAGAGAAGCAGCGAGGAAGAGGAGCAGAGGCTGTCATCACTCTTTAATGCTGTGTGTGTGTGTGTGTGTGTGTGTGTGTGTGTGACAGGACTGTTGTGTGGGACAGAAACAATGTCAGTCCTCAGGGACTGCAGGACGTTGCTGCTGCTTTGGAGAAGTGAGTATAACGCGGTCGTTGTGAAGAACATGTGAGGAACACAGGTGATAAATGTTCTGCCCGTCAGGAACTTCACCATCCGGTTCATGCCTGTCCCCATCATGGACGCAGCCCAGGCGCTGAAGACCAACCCCGAGAAGACAGAAGATGCTTTACTGAAGGTTCTTCTCCCGAGTTCACCAGGTCACCTGTGAAATTTCAGTTTTGAGAACCTTTCTGTCGCTGTAGATGGAGCAGTACCTTCTGAGGAACCATGAGACGCGCAAGTACCTCCAGGAGCAGGCGTACCGCCTACAGCAAGGGATCGTGATGACCACCACACAGCAGGCGGGCAGACACATGCATAAATACACACATACACACACACGTGCGCGCTGACCCCTCACCTCTGTGTGGTACAGATGATGGACATGATGTGCGTGAGGGTTCAGGACCACCTGAACTCTCTGCGGTTCTCAGAGACCAGCCTGGTCCAGGAGGACGTGAAGGTGGCAAAGAACCTCATGACGGACGCTAAGAGCTCCAAGACGGTAGGTTGACAGGCTGTCAAAGTTCTGGTGTAGAAAAAGTCAGAATTGCAGCTGATGCGGACCTGGACATGTCCCCCACCGTTGCAGCTGCTGCCGAGCCTCTACCACCTGAGGAGCGGCCTGTCCGGAGGCATGTGCACCGGCGCCATTCAGGACAAGCTGGAGTCGATGGCCGGGGAGGTGGCTCAGGTGATGGAGGAGCAGCTGCAGGTGAGAGCAGGAGCAGGGTGGTGGCCGTCGTTAAACTAAACCCATTCATCAGCAGTGGTCATTGTGTAGATGATGCTGGTGATGATGGTGGACGCCGCTGAGCGTCTGTGTCCTCACGTGATGGCGGGCGGTAACCTTCGTCAGGAGCTGCTGAAGGCAGGAGCGGCAAGGATGACCATCCCCCACAGCTTCATCAGCAGCACCCTGCTGGACCAGTCTGGGATGGACATCATCAACAAGATCAGGTGTGCTGATCTCCTGGAGCTCCAGGCTCCATCTGACACTCTCAGCATTCTGGACCTTCTTCTGTCTCCGACAGTGAAGTCAAATTGAACGTGGCCTCGCTTCTGTCTGACCGGATCCTGGATGAAATCCTGGAGTCTCTGTCCAGGTCCCAGCACACACTGGTGAGCATCCATCCATCTGTCCATCCGTCCATCCATCCATCCATCCATCCATCCATCCATCCATCCATCCATCCATCCATCCATCCATCCATCCATCTGTCCACCTGTGCATCCATCTCTCTGCATCTATCCTTTATTGCCCCCCGCTCTTGTTTGGTTTCAGGCTGATCATGTGACCAGAAGGTCTCAGCCTCTGGTGCGTCAGGAGGCCCAGACGGAGACCGACGTTGTGGATGAGGTGGTCCTGAAGGACCAGAAACAGGGTCATGTCCAGGACCAGAACCGTGGGTTGGAGGACTTGGACCCCTGCATGGTTGGTTTTTACAAGCTGGGGCCTCATCTGGAGCTTGACTGGGACGTCCAGTAACGTCCTTGTGTCCCCTTTCAGGTGACTCCTACATCCAAGAGGAAGAGTATTCTGGTCAGAATGCTGCGACCCGTCTCTGTCGCATTTGGTGAGAAGGACACACTAAATTCAGAACTAACTAGACCCAAGTCTCAACGACAGAAGCGTCTTAAACCGGGTAACAAATCTGTTTCATCTGGGCCAAGTTGGCCTTTAACTTCAAACCCACTGAGGATCCCAGAAACCAGATGAAACAGGAAGTCGACCATGTTGCATGTCGTCACAGCTGCTTCAGCTTCTGACCTCGTAACAGTTTAGTCTGACGTTCTTCCCCTCGTGGTCCTACAGAGATGGAGTTTGACCTGGACAAAGCTTTGGAGGAGGTCCCCATCCACGTGGAAGACCCTCCTCCTCCTTCAACTGCCCCACAGCCACAGGGCAGAAGTGCTGTGTGTCTCAGTGAGCTCCCCCCTGTGGAGCTGACAACCCTGAAGCACTGCACCAAAACCCGGCCCAAACCCATGAAGAGGACCAAACCCAGCCGAGCAGCTGTAAGTGGAGCTCAGAGAGGAGTCCGTGCGGCACTAGTCTAGCACATCAACACTCGTGTCCTCCGTGGTTATTCTCCAGCGAGAGTCGAGTCGTCGCTTAGTGACGCACGAAGCAGAGCAGAACAGCATCATGGGGAAGTTGGATGAAGGCCTGGAAGACTTCTTCTACAAGAAAGTCATCAAGCTCAGCTTCAAGTGAGAGTTTTGATCCGAACATCAACACGTGCTCATCATGGCGGTGAGTTAGCGAAGGTCCAACCGCCAGTAACTCTCTGGCTCTCCTCAGACTCTCCTCCGTCGGAGGTCCCAGCCCCCGCCGCAGGAAGCAACAGAGAAGAAGCACGAGTCCAGGAAGAGCGGCTTCTTCAACCTCATCAAATCCAGAACGTCCCGCTCAGAGAAGAGCCACGGAGCTGCAGCCGTCGCTCCACCGCAGCCCTCCCCAGCTGCTCCTCCTCCCTGCTCAACTGCCTGTATTAGCCCAGTGGCGAGGAAGCTACACAGGCCTCTCCGACTCCACCACAGAAGGAGCTCCACCTGGAGCACGCCGACTCTGTGACGGAGAACGCTCCAGCAGCCGGTGAAGCTGCTGAGGAGAAGGAGAAGGAGGCGCCGCAGAACGACATGAAGCAGGAGAAGAACACACACGTTCGCCTTATTGGTGTTCCTGTGATGGGCCTGGACCTGCTTGCTGAGATGAAGGCCCGACAAGAGAAGATGGCTGTGAAGAAGGTGAGGTGCTACTGGTTTTAGTGGGGGAATTAAGAAATAAGCTTCCCACAACAGAATTTAGACATTTAGTGTGTCTTTACTTGTTTCATGTTTTTAATGTCATAAATTTGTTCCTGCGTTGTCAGTCGACCTCCACGTTGGACGCAGCAGATGCTGATGAAGGTACGTTGTCCTCCTCATTTTATTCTGACATGCTGCCCAGCGTGTCCAGCAGGGGGCAGACGTTTTTACACCTGTATCGGTTCTTTTGCTGCAGTCAAATCAAACGTCCAACCTGCCAAGGAGGCTGCTGAGTCCAGGCCAGAACCAGCTCCCAGATCCAAACCACACTGTATCACCCCCAGGCCACCCTCACCCCAAGGATCAAAGCCCCCAGTGGAACCAGACGGTCCCACTGGTTCCTTAGGTCCCACCAGTCCCATCAGTTCCTCTGGTTCCACCAGTGTCGCCAGTCCCACCTGTCCCACCGGTTCCACCAGTCCCACCAGTCCCACTGGTCCCACTGGTTCCTCCGATCCCAGCAGTCCCAGCAGTCCCACTGGTCCCACTGGTTCCTCCGATCCCAGCAGTCCCACCAGTCCCACTGGTCCCACTGGTCCCACTGGTTCCTCCGATCCCAGCAGTCCCATCGGTTCCCGGCCGAGCAGCGCCTACATCAGCGGTGAGCAGAGGATCAGAATCCTCTTATGTCTCTAAATATGTGAAATGACATTTGTTTTGGTTGCTCAGGTGATTCTGCAGAGGCTCCTGCTAAAGCGCCACTTCCTCCTCCTCGTCTGAAGAGGGCGCCATCAGGACAGGATGTGGAGAGCCTCAGCAGCAGCCCTGCGGGACAGGACGGTTGGTGTCTTTACCGTCTTCTCAATACAATTAGCATTTGTATAAAGTTGTAAATGTTTCCAACAAAACTTCTTCAGAAGTCTGTTTTTCATCTTTTAGAATATTACTGTAAAGTAAGTTTCAGATATCATTTTCTGCAGGTAGAAACCTTAAGACAAAAGGAAGAAAATGGAACATTTATTGTTTATATTTCAGATCGGGATAGTTCTTTTCTACATTCAGATGTTTGTCCAGAAGGTGGCGCCATAACGGAGCCGCTCAGCTCCCGTGTTTGCGGGCAGCAGACGGTGGTCGTCTCTGAAGAGATCGTCCCTTTCTGCTGCTGCGACTGACAGTCGAGAACGAGCCAAGTCCCTCCCCACATACGGTACGTACGGAGGACTCGGGAGCGGTCCCGGTATGGGCACCTGTGGAACCCCCGCTAGGTTGGGGTTCTTTTCAATCTTTTTGTTTGTGGTTTTTGATGGCAGTGATTCGTCCAGAATCAGATCTGGATGAGGGGGAGGAGCTTCTGCCACCGACTGACAGCAAATCAGAGGACGAATGCGAGGACGACTGCGAGGACGTTTGTCAGCCTGAGGAACCAAACGAGCCGCAGTCGGGTGTCGTAGGCGGACCTTCATTAACCCATGACCTTTCAGGATCTGGAGCATTCTACTGTCAGAAAATAAGCAAACATGAAAGTTAAGCTCAGGATTTTCAATAATAATCAGATTTTAACGAAAAATGTGCAAAGTTTGCTGAAACCCGTGGACTCGTCCATCAGGGTCATGTGACCGGCTGATGAGTGGTGTGCTGCTGCACTTCCTGGTGTATAATATGTTTGAAGCTGAGGTTCTTTTTTTAACTAAATAGGATTTGTATCGATCGCTGCAACCTGAGCAGAAATATACAGGTGACGGTTTTTATTCTGGATGCTTTTGACATTTGTTTGGGCCAGTTTCTGAAATCCTGCTTATTGTTCCTGTTGTATTTTTTTTTACCGCTATTAAAAGAATTAGACTCCTCAGAATCTCGTGCAAAGCTGTTTTTATCTGAAACTGAGGCTTCAGCCAGGATTCCACCTGCCGACAGCTGGGCCAGGGTCCTGGTGTGACTGGAGGGGGACCAGAACCGGCAGCTGAGGTCAGAATGCTGCAGATTGGGGTTGGCGTGACAACAGACACCATGTCATTCATAGGACATCCTAGTAGGAGTGGTTTCTCTTCTCCAGCTTCCACACCTGTGTCGGCCCTGCAGCCACCTGCGCTCTGATTGGAGGACATGATGGTGGTCCAGCTCTGATCAGAACTGCATCCAAGCTCTTCACATGGTGGACTTGGCAGCTCCTGATGCTTTTAGAGGATTAATCAACCAAAAGTCCCATCATGCATCACAGGCAGTGAGGACCGTGGGGTGGCAGCGCCGCCTCCGTCAGCTCAGATCATGTGATCAGCAGAAAGCGCTGACATCAGCGACCTTCACCTTCATCCTCCGCTAGATGTCTGCAATTCTTCAAAGCTGAACATTTCCTTCCTTTCATGTGCTTTGATCTTATTTCCGACCTAATTCTGGGTCATGCGCTCTGATCAGGTTCCTCCTGTCTGTCCATTGTTCTGATTGGTCGACGGGGGACAGCCAACAACAGTGGTGAACGGTGAGAAGGAAGCAGCCATTCTCCTCCACTGTGGATCAAATTCCTTAACTTTCCTCAGTTCTTCGGAACTTTCCTGCTTTTATCCGCCTACTTGCTTTCCTGGAAGGTCAGAGGTCCAGACGAGATGCCGCAGAAAGCCAACAGACCTTTCTTGTCCTCCACGTAGATGATTCACCTGTGGAGGAGCAGCAGGATGAGTGGAGGTCGTGGAGGAGGTGAAGTGGTGAAGCTGCAGCTGCAGTGCTGAGGTGGCAGGTAACATCTGCCACATCAGCAAGAATCTGACAGAGATCCATGATGGGAGAGAGGGATGGAGGGATGAAGAGAGGACAGACGGGCTGGTTATACTGGGACAGAGGACAGACGGGCTGGTTATACTGGGATGGAGAGGACAGATGGGCTGGTTATACTGGGACAGAGGACAGATAGGCTGGTTATACTGGGACAGAGGACAGATGGGCTGGTTATACTGGGACAGAGGACAGACGGGCTGGTTATACTGGGACGGAGAGGACAGATGGGCTGGTTATACTGGGACAGAGGACAGATAGGCTGGTTATACTGGGACAGAGGACAGACGGGCTGGTTATACTGGGACAGAGGACAGATGGGCTGGTTATACTGGGATGGAAAGGACAGATAGGCTGGTTATACTGGGACGGAGAGGACAGATAGGCTGGTTATACTGGGACAGAGGACAGACGGGCTGGTTATACTGGGAAAGAGAGAGACGGGCTGGTTATACTGGGACGGAGAGGACCGACGGGCTGGTTATACTGGGCCAGAGACAGACGGGCTGGTTATACTGGGACGGAGAGGACAGATGGGCTGGTTATACTGGGACAGAGGACGACGGGCTGGTTATACTGGGACGGAGAGGACAGATGGGCTGGTTATACTGGGACAGAGGACAGACGGGCTGGTTATAACTGGGACGGAGAGGACAGATGGGCTGGTTATACTGGGACAGAGGACAGACGGGCTGATTATACTAGGACAGAGGACAGACGGGCTGGTTATACTGGGACAGAGGACAGATGGGCTGGTTATACTGGGATGGAAAGGACAGATAGGCTGGTTATACTGGGACGGAGAGGACAGATAGGCTGGTTATACTGGGACAGAGAACAGACGGGCTGGTGATACTGGGAAAGAGAGAGATGGGCTGGTTATACTGGGACAGAGGACAGACGGGCTGGTTATACTGGGACAGAGGGGACAGATGGGTTGGTTATGCTGGGACAGAGGACAGACGGGCTTGGTTTTATACTGGGACGGAGAGGACAGACGGGCTGGTTATACTGGGACAGAGGACAGACGGGCTGGTTATACTGGGACAGAGGACAGATGGGCTGGTTATACTGGGACAGAGGACAGACGGGCTGGTTATACTGGGACAGAGGACAGACGGGCTGGTTATACTGGGACGGAGAGGACAGACGGGCTGGTTATACTGGGACAGAGGACAGATGGGCTGGTTATACTGGGACAGAGGACAGATGGGCTGGTTATACTGTGACAGAGGACAGACGGGCTGGTTATACTGGGACAGAGGACAGATGGGCTGGTTATACTGGACAGAGGACAGATGGGCTGGTTATACTGGGACAGAGGACAGACGGGCTGGTTATACTGGGACGGAGAGGACAGACGGGCTGGTTATACTGGGACAGAGGACAGATGGGCTGGTTATACTGTGACAGAGGACAGACGGGCTGGTTATACTGGGACAGAGGGACAGATGGGCTGGTTATACTGTGACAGAGGACAGACGGGCTGGTTATACTGGGACAGAGGGGACCCTGGGAAGAACCCGTGGAAGACCTGTGTGACACCTGACCCAGGTGAACCTCCACCTAAGTTAGTTTGGTTCTACCCCACATTTCCTAAACCATGGTTGCCATGGTGATCCGGACAGGACGATGCTTCTCATAGAAGCCGACAAAGGTTCATCCTGGTTCATTCCTAACTTCCATATCCCATATCCCATAGACCTTTGTTGCCATGGAAACTGTATTTTCTGAATGTTCTACCTCTTTGGTTTAAAGTTTACTGGAAAATCACTGTTTGATGTTTGAGTCAGTTTGAGTGATTTAAGCAGCAGCAGCTTCAGAAACTTTGAAAGCATCCCATAATTACCAGAATAGAAGAAATAAGTTTTCAGGGTTTTCAGGGATCAAAGCTGATGTTTGTTCCTTTGATCTTCAGCATCTGAGGGGCAGCGCCGGCGTACAGCCGCTAAGAGATGCACGACCCAAACAAAGGCCTCTGTCGCTGTTGCCATGGAAACGAGGCTTCGCTTTATGTCTCTGGTTTCCATGTGTTTTATTGTGAAAGTCGACAGGATGTGCAG